>NC_138729.1:13840168-13865168 GCF_965113295.1 Leuciscus leuciscus
TCTCAGCAATGTGTTTTCTCATTTCTGAATGATTCAGCATTTTGAACGAATCGGTTGACTCAAAGATTGAATGATCAATCCATAAACATATGTCTTAATCATGAATGACTCAGTCATTCAAATGAATCGTTTGAACGAATGAATCAATGACTCACTCATTAAGACGGTCGCCTGGCGACACTTAATGGCGGTTTAGTGTTATGTTTAAAAGTATCATTCTTTCCAACGTGTGTGTGATTTGTGTGTGCAACATTATCAATGTCCGTGCAGACGTCCGTATTTTTCTTTCACTTTTATATTAGCAATTTAAAAGCACCCGCTCGTGTCACACGTCGATTAACCGGTGGGAAAATATCCTCAGACACATACCTAATAAATGTATATTTAAATACAATATTGGCCTACCTGGTAAAAAGTTTTATATACTATTTTGATGTCCTTTTGGACACAAGAGGGCAGAATAGCCCTATGTATGACTTTTTTTTTTTTTTTTTTTTACTTTACTGTTTTTAATTTTAGATTAAAATTAGAATAAAATTATTTTTAAAAACAGAAAAAAATGGGTTCAGTTGTAATATTTGTATACTTTTATATAGAAATAAATGGTATATAATTACATTTTTAGAAGAATTTAAGCTTTTAGTGTTTCCTTTTTGGACATTACTTTAATCCCTCGCCATAGCAAAACCGTTTGAGATATTTATTATCCGTTCACAATTTAGCATATTTAATGTATTTTCATCATGTTGAAAAAGTTTGGTGGGAATAAAATAAATGGTTTAAGAGGAGTGGCTAAACATTCAGAGGCTGATTTTGCAAAAAAATCCACATTCAGACCAAAATATCTGACTTCCTGATGGCCGGAGCTAATGAATGTAAATTAGAAAGTTGTCCGGCTTGATGAGTACAATATACAAACTATTTTTTTTTTACTGTAGTTAAAACTAACCCGCCCACTTTTGTCAAAAGCATGTTGAAAGTGACACACTTCCTGCTGCCAGTTGGTGGCGCTATAACTTTGACTCACAATAGTTACATCCATCTGATCGGCCTCTTACCACGAACACACTGCTGAAGTTTCATCAAGATCAGTTAATGTATGCAGAAGTTGTTCCACTTCGTGTTTCTCTTTTCTCGCCATAAATTCGTTTCCTCGCCACGGCCAAACCGTTCGAGAATACAAAAATCCGTCCGCAATTTAGAATCCTCAATGTCTTGACTTCATGCACACCGAGTTTGGTGGGGATTGGATGAATTCTCTAGGAGGAGTACTTCGCATTCCACAGCAAGCGTTTTCCAAACAACCCATAATAGCCGACTTCCTGTTGGGCTGGCGCAAAACTTAGAGCACGAAAGTTGTTCGGCCCGATGAGATCTATGTGTGTGCCGAGTTTCATATTAATTCATGCAAGCTAGTTTGATCTATGGAGCAAGTTTTCGGACCCCATTCCAGGGGGCGCTGTTGAGCCCCCCTGCCACGCCCGGGTACCAGCTTCAGCCAGGCCCTGATGGCCGCAGGTTCCGACTTGTATGTAAAGTTTCAAGAGTTTTTGAGCACGTTAAGGACCCCAAAAGCCCCTGAAACCTTGATTAACAATATAAAAGCAATAGTCAAATCCCCCCTCCCCTCACACACACAGAAACACAGAGAGAGGGAGAGAAAATTCTTCAGAAAATCCACATTCAAACCAAAATATCTCTCTTCCTGTTGGTCGGAGATCGTTAATGTAAATTAGAAAGTTGTCCGTCTTGATGAGAACAATACACATACCAAGTTTTGTTGCTTTTGATAAAACTAACCCCCCCACTTATGACTAAAGGTGGCGCTACTGAGCCCCTCACCACGCCCGTTTCTGAAACTTTGCACATGTCTACGGGCTAATAAATGTGATGTGTCTGTCGAGTTTCATCCAATTTCAAGTATGTTAAGAGTCTCAAAAGCATCAAAAAAGAATATTAAAGTTTGAAGCGTTGCCATGGCAACAGTATTAAAGATATCAAAAATCCTTTCACAGGTCTACATCTGCCGTGTGTTTACATTATACACATAAAGTTTGAAGCAAATCGGGTAAAATTAAGAGGGTGATTTCAAAGCATTTTGAAAGGGACACACTTCCTACTGCCAGTTGGTGGCGCTATAACTTTGACTCACAATAGTCACATCCATGTGATCGGCCTCTTACAACGAACACACTGCTGAAGTTTAATCAAGATCAGTTAATGTATGCAGAAGTTATAACACACTTCCTGTTTCCATTATTCGACCATTATGGGTTGTTTCCAAACAACCCATAATAGCCGACTTCCTGTTGGGCTGGCGTAAAAAGTAAAAGTACGAAAGTTGTTCGGCCCGATGAGATCTATATGTGTACAGAGTTTCATATTATTACATGCAAGCGTGTCTGATGTATGGACCAAGTTTTCGGACCCCGTTCAAGGGGGCGCTGTCGAGCCCCCCTGCCACGCCCGGGTACCAGCTTCAGCCCGGCCCTGATGGCCGCGGGTTCTGACCCGTGTGCAAAGTTTCAAGAGTTTTCGAGCACGTTAAGGGTCTCAAAAGTGCCCGAAAGGTTGACAGAAAAATAAGAATAAGAAGAATAATAATAAATATAGCTGCGAGCAGCGATTGCGGGCCCAAGCCGGTGGCACCGCAACCCCTGTGCCTTTAGTTACCTAAAGGCACCGGGGTGGCGGTGCCGCCGGCTTTGGCCCTCCATCGCTGCTCGCAGCTATATTTATATATATATATATATATATATATATATATATATATATATATATATTTATGTATATATATATATATATATATATATTAGAGGTGGGCATAGATTAATTTTTTTAATCTAGATTAATCTAGATTAATTTTGAAATTAATCTAGATTAATCTAGATTAAAATGGCTCATTTGAATTCTGCCGAAGGCATTCAGAATATGTGTGCTACCCAAATAATGACTATAAAAGTAAGTCTTTGAGAACGGGTTTCTCAAGCCACGTGGCGCATTAGACCAGGCGCTCATCTCCTGTTTCCAAAATGCATCACAAACTGCTTGAGAAAGCTGTTCTATTCATAGACTGTAAAAGGTTACTACTGTACTGTTACCGTCCATAGGCAACATTAGGTAAGCCTATGTTATTATCAACTACTATAGGCTATCAATTAGGGATGGGCGATATGGCCTAAAATCTATATTGTGATATACATTGCAGCCTCCTGCGATAACGATATACAGTATATTATAATAAAACCATTTCAGAACAGATTACACAGACCCATGCTAAACAACTGCTAAATGTATTTTTTTTTAAAGGGTGTATGTAGTTTTGAGAACATATATTGTGCAAAACATAATTTTGCAGATAAATAAAATTTAAGTACACTAGCTGCAGAGACTTAAGTAGGTCTAATGTTTATTATGGCTTGGAGCTTATGAAACCCCAAATTTAAAATTAGAATATTGTCTAACTGATGTCTTTTCAGTTAAAAAGAAACACAACAACGATTCTTAAAATCGAGATTATGTGCTACACCACTAAGATATATTGGAATGGGAATAATACGCGCGCGCTGGTATTCAGTGATATCATGTTTCGTTTTGAATTTGAGGTGGTCGAACGGATTAGTCGTGTGTTAACTTACCGAACTGTTACCCCACACACTCTGTATATAGTTTGCTGCTGCTCATCTGACGGCTTAAACCCGAACCAAGTCCAAATAATGGATGTTGCACCTATCTTTTTCACCAGCTTTCACTTTCAGCCGTGTTTACTTAAGATGAAGACGAATATGCGTTGCAGCCGGGTTTACCTCGCGGCCGCGGGTAGATTGCGTCATCATAGCTTGTGTAGGATAGAGCCATATATACACACAATATACATAACGATTTTTGTGACTCTACTTAAAACTAAGCCCCCACTTATGACTAAAGGTGGCGCTACTGAGCCCCTCACCACGCCCGTTTCTGAAACTTTGCACATGTCTACGGGCTAATAAATGTGATGTGTCTGTCGAGTTTCATCCAATTTCAAGTATGTTAAGAGTCTCAAAAGCATCAAAAAAGAATATTAAAGTTTGAAGCGTTGCCATGGCAACAGTATTAAAGATATCAAAAATCCTTTCACAGGTCTACATCTGCCGTGTGTTTACATTATACACATAAAGTTTGAAGCAAATCGGGTAAAAATAAGAGGGTGATTTCAAAGCATTTTGAAAGGGACACACTTCCTACTGCCAGTTGGTGGCGCTATAACTTTGACTCACAATAGTCACATCCATGTGATCGGCCTCTTACAACGAACACACTGCTGAAGTTTAATCAAGATCAGTTAATGTATGCAGAAGTTATAACACACTTCCTGTTTCCATTATTCGCCATAAATTTGCTTCCTCGCCACAGCCAAACCGTTTGAGATATCAAAAATCCGTCCGCAATTTATCATCCTCAATGTCTTGACTTCATGCTGACCGAGTTTGGAGGCGAATGGATGAATTCCCTAGGAGGAGTACATTAAATTCCACAGCATGCGTTTCCAAACAACCCATAATAGCCGACTTCCTGTTGGGCTGGCGTAAAAAGTAAAAGTACGAAAGTTGTTCGGCCCGATGAGATCTATATGTGTACCGAGTTTCATATTATTACATGCAAGCGTGTCTGATGTATGGACCAAGTTTTCGGACCCCGTTCAAGGGGGCGCTGTCGAGCCCCCCTGCCACGCCCGGGTACCAGCTTCAGCCCGGCCCTGATGGCCGCGGGTTCTGACCCGTGTGCAAAGTTTCAAGAGTTTTCGAGCACGTTAAGGGTCTCAAAAGTGCCCGAAAGGTTGACAGAAAAATAAGAATAAGAAGAATAATAATAAAAAATAATCCTACCGAAAACAATAGGGCCTTCGCCCTTTCAGGGCTTGGGCCCTAATAAATAATCCTACCGGAAACAATAGGGCCTTCGCCCTTTCAGGGCTTGGGCCCTAATAATAATAAATAATCCTACCGAAAACAATAGGGCCTTCGCCCTTTCAGGGCTTGGGCCCTAATAATCCTACCGAAAACAATAGGGCCTTCGCCCTTTCAGGGCTTGGGCCCTAATAATTAAAGCTGCAAGCAGCGATGAAAGGGCCCTCGCACTCGTGCCATCGTCACTCGGTGGCTTTAGAAAGACAGAGCATGGTTGGGCAATGTGCATTTAAGGAGGTATAGTAGTTGCTAGCATGTTTAGTATGTTTCTAGCATGCTTAGTACACAATAGTTATGTGGTTAGTACTGCATTACTGTTTTAACCATGTCAGTTTCTGTTGCCAGTAGGTGGGGCTATGTCTACATCTGAATATCGCTATGTAGATGTGTTCAGTGCAGGACTTTTATCAAACATGTGAAGTTTGGAAGTTTGGCAGATTGGACATTGTATGCTTGAGTTACAACAACTTCCTTTAGCATTTCTTGCATGTTTTATGATGTTTCTAGCATATTACATATTAATTTTGGGGTAGATTGGACATTGCATGCCTGAGTTACAGCAAATTCATATTTAATTGCAGTAATAGCATGCTTTAACACTTAGCTAAGTATTTGATAGCATGTTTCTAGTATGTTGCTAACATGTTTAGCAGTTGGTGGCACTTTTTTATATGTTATTAGGAGTCCAGAACAATGTTAAACATCACTTCCTGTTGCCAGCAGGCGGCGCTATGACTATATCTGAATATGAGCATGGACTTGTGTTCAGGAGATAATTCTTATCAAACGTGTGAAGTTTGGGGTAGATTGGACATTGTATGCTTAAGTTACAACAACTTTCTTTAGCATTTCTAGCATGATTTAGAACTTAGCTATGTGTTGCTAGCATGTTTTAGCAAGTTTCTAGTATGTTGTTAGCATGTTTAACACTTGCTGGCACTTTTTAATGTTTTTATATGTCCACAACAGTGTTTAACATGTCACTTCCTGTTGACAGCAGGTGGCGCTATGACTGTAACTGAATATGAGCATGGTCATGTGTTCAGGACAGAACGTTTATCAAAAGTGTGAAGTTTGGCGCAGATTGGACATTGCCTTCTTGAGTAACAACAACATCCTGTTTCATTGAATTAGCATGCTTTAGCACTTAGCTAAGTATTGCTAGCATGTTTTAACATGTTTCTAGCATGTTTAGAAGTCAATGGCATTTTTAACATGTTGCTAGAACGGCATCAACGTGTTAAACATGACACTTCCTGTTACCAGTAGGTGGCGCTATTACTATAACTGAATATTCTCATGTAGATGTGTTCAGGCCATGCCTCTTATCAAACGTGTGAAGTTTGGGGCAGACTGGACATTCCGTGCCTGTGTTACAGCAAATTCCTATTTAATTGCAGTATTAGCATGCTTTAGCACTAAGCTAAGTATTTGCTAGCATGTTTTAACATGTTTCTAGTATGTTGTTAGCATGTTTAGCACATGCTGGAACTTTTTTATATGTTATCAGGAGTTCACAACAGTGTTAAACCTGTTGCCAGCAGGTGGCGCTATGACTGTAACTGAATATGAGCATGGTCATGTGTTCAGGACAGAACGCTTATCAAAAGTGTGAAGTTTGGCGCAGATTGGACATTGCCTTCTTGAGTAACAACAACATCCTGTTTCATTGAATTAGCATGCTTTAGCACTTAGCTAAGTATTGCTAGCATGTTTTAACATGTTTCTAGCATGTTTAGAAGTCAATGGCATTTTTAACATGTTGCTAGAATGGCATCAACGTGTTAAACATGACACTTCCTGTTACCAGTAGGTGGCGCTATTACTATAACTGAATATGAGCATGGTCATGTGTTCAGGACAGAACGATTATCAAAAGTGTGAAGTTTGGGGCAGATTGGACATTCCATGCCTGAGTTACAGCAAATTCCTATTTAATTGCAAAAATAGCATGCTTTAGCACTTAGCTAAGAGTTTGCTAGCATGTTTTAGCATGCTTCTAGTATGTTGTTAGCATGTTTAACACTTGCTGGCACTTTTTTATATGTTATTAGGAGTCCATAACAGTGTTAAACATGTCCAATCTGCCCCAAACTTCACACTTTTGATAATCGTTCTGTCCTGAACACATGACCATGCTCATATTCAGTTACAGTCATAGCGCCACCTGCTGGCAACAGGTTTAACACTGTTGTGAATATAGGTGGCGCTATGACTATAACTGAATATGAGCATGGTCATGTGTTCAGGACAGAACGCTTATCAAACGTTTGAAGTTCGGGGCAGATTGGACATTCCATGCCTGAGTTACAGCAACTTCCTGTTTCATGGCGAAACATCGAAATTTGTCAGGCCGCCGAGGACCCGCCCTTCGACGAAAACTCAAGATCTTCGCAATTTAACGTCGCAAAGGCCTTAAGATTACACTCACCAAATTTGAAGATGATCAGATTAAAACTGTAGGAGGAGTTCGTTAAAGTACGAGGCCTGAAAATGGCAAAAACTGCACAAAAATCTGAGAGGAAGTTCAAAATGGCTGACTTCCTGTTGTGTTTAGGGCTATGCTCCAAGAGACTTTTTTGTAGGTATTAGGTCATTACATGTATGTACCGAATTTCGTGCACGTACGTGGAATGTTGCGGGAGGCGCACTCCGTTGAACTTTTATAGGTGGCGCTATCGAGCCATTTTGCCCCGTCCAATTCTGAAACCTATATCAGATGTAAATTTTCGCCAGTTCTGACGCGTGTGCAAAGTTTTGTGAGTTTTCGAGCATGTTTAGGCCCTCAAAAATGCAATTAAATGCGGAGAATAATAATAATAATAAATATAGCTGCGAGCAGCGATTGCGGGCCCAAGCCGGTGGCACCGCCACCCTGGTGCCTTTAGTTACACTAAAGGCACCGGGGTGGCGGTGTCACCAGCTTGGGCCCTCCATCGCTGCTCGCAGCTATATTTATATATATATATATATATATATATATATATATATATATATATATATTTATATATATATATATATATATATATATATATATATATATATATATATATAATAAAGACGGGAAATTTTACTTGTCTTACCTTATTCTGATTTTATGATACACTCAAAATATTCCACAACAAATCCTTTAAATTTAATGTAAAAATAAAAACGAAAGTAAGTGTTGGGCTCACGTAACCCTTTCATTAGAATCAAAACATTTCAACAGTTGCGATGTATTTGGATGCTAAACTATTCTTTATTATAGGCTTTGTACTGCACTCGTGTTCCAATATCGACGGAAAAAATCATCCTCTTCACACGCGCAAAAATGTGCTTGGAAAAATCACAGTGGAGCAGTGCTTACTGTGAATGTACGAATTGTACTACTGACTATTTAAACAGAGCAGTGTGTATATGTTAGGTTTACTATTTTATTATATTTTATTAAGGCTATAATGAACAGGCTGCGATGTCAAGTTTGCAATGCTGGAATGTGTGTGTGATTTAACAGTAGACACATAAAAACATAATTGGCACATAATTTTGTTCATACAGGACATCATTCAAACTGCAGAGTGTTTACTTATATTTATATACACTCGCAATAAAACACAACATTGTGCTTTTATAAAATAAATTCAAGCAATCCACCCCCCGAAATGGCGTTCATTTTAAAATTAAACTAAAAGCTCTTGGCTAAACAGGCATTCATAACTGTGAGCGCCCACGGCGAGGAACGAGCAGAACAGAGCGAACGTTTTTTAGTTAATTCCTACTTCCATAGGAATTCATTGAAAATGCTCGCTCTACTCAGCACCATTATTAAAGTCTGTGCAGACATCTGTATTTTACTTTAAGTTAGCGATTTAAAAGCCCCCAGCGGTGTCACACGTCGATTAACCGACATCCCTAATATATTTATATACAATAGGCCTACCTGAAAGAGAATTTGGCTTGCCCGACCAGAGTAGCCTGATTTGAACGTCAATGACAAAAAATAACTTGGGAATCACTAAAACGAGAGATTATTCTAATTTTATTACATTCATTTTAAGTTGCAATCAACAGTTGATAATTAATGTATTACTGATCAATGGTAACAAGGTTGCGCTGCTGAGGCTCGTGCAGCTTCTCCAGGAGAAACGTAAACAAATGAGCGCAGCACGCAAAAAAGAAACCCAGTTAACAACATACTGACTATAAAAATGACAAATATGGAGTTTTTATATATTTTATAACCTATGATAGAGTTAAGCAACCTCACTTGACGAGTAGGCTACTGTTTCCTGAATACAATCACGATTGAAACTGTGACATTGATTTCATACAACAGGTTAATAAACAGTTATAATTAAGTCACTTACATTTTAGATGCAATATTGACTGTTTTTGTTCTGTTTCAGTAGCAAAAATAGTTCAACAAAGATCACAGCAGAACCGTCGCGCATCTCACGGCAACTTGTTTTCTCATTACTGAATGATTCAGCATTTTGAACGAATCGGTTGACTCAAAGATTCAATGATCAATCCATAAACATCTGTCTCAATC
This sequence comes from Leuciscus leuciscus, assembly GCF_965113295.1. Taxonomy (NCBI): domain Eukaryota; kingdom Metazoa; phylum Chordata; class Actinopteri; order Cypriniformes; family Leuciscidae; genus Leuciscus; species Leuciscus leuciscus. The sequence goes on from NC_138729.1 coordinate 13,849,652, forward strand.
ATGAATGACAATCGTTTGAACGAATGAATCAATGACTCGCTCATTAAGACTAATGTAAGACTAACCTAATGGCGGTTTAGTGTAATGTTTAAAAGTATCATTCTTTCCAACGTGTGTGCACCATTATCAATGTCCGTGCGGACGTCCGAATTTTACTTTCACTTTTATATTAGCGATTTAAAAGCACCCGCTCGTGTCACACGTCGATTAACCGATGGGAAAATATCCTCACAGTCATATACCTAATACATTTATATTTAAATACAATAAAGGCCTACCTAGTAAAAAGTTGAATATACTATTTGTATATCCTTTTGGACACAAGAGGGCAGAATAGCCCTATGTTTGCTTTTTTGTTGAACCAAATAGCACTAAATAGCCTGTTTTTAACTTTTTTTTATACTTCTTGAATTGCAAAAACAGAATAAAATGGGTTTAGTTCTAATATTTGTATAATTTTATATAAAAATAAACGGTGTATAATTACATTTGTGGAAGATATGAGATGTTTTCTGATTCCTTTTTTGACATTACTTTAATCCCTCGCCATATCAAAACCGTTTGAGATATTCAATATCCGTTCACAATTTAGCATCTTTAATGTATTTTCATCATGTTGAAAAAGTTTGGTGTGAATAAAATAAACCACTTAGCAGGACTGGGTAAAAATTCAGAGGCTGATTTTGCAAAGAAATCCACATTCAAACCAAAATATCTGACTTCCTGATGGCCGGAGCTAATGAATGTAAATTAGAAAGTTGTCCGGCTTGATGAGTACAATATACAAACTATTTTTTTTTTACTGTAGTTAAAACTAACCCGCCCACTTTTGTCAAAAGCATGTTGAAAGTGACACACTTCCTGCTGCCAGTTGGTGGCGCTATAACTTTGACTCACAATAGTTACATCCATCTGATCGGCCTCTTACCACGAACACACTGCTGAAGTTTCATCAAGATCAGTTAATGTATGCAGAAGTTATTCCACTTCGTGTTTCTCTTTTCTCGCCATAAATTTGTTTCCTCGCCACGGCCAAACCGTTCGAGATATCAAAAATCCGTCCGCAATTTAGAATCCTCAATGTCTTGACTTCATGCACACGGAGTTTGGTGGGGATTGAATGAATTCTCTAGGAGGAGTACTTCGCATTCCACAGCAAGCGTTTTCCAAACAACCCATAATAGCCGACTTCCTGTTGGGCTGGCGTAAAACTTGACCAGGGGAAAGTTGTTCGGCCCGATGATATCTATATGTGTACCGAGTTTCATATTAATTCATGCAAGCGTGTTTGATCTATGGACCAAGTTTTGGGACCCCGTTCAAGGGGGCGCTGTTGAGCCCCCCTGCCACGCCCGGGTACCAGCTTCAACCCGTCCCTGATGGCAGGGGGTTCCGACTTGTATGTAAAGTTTCAAGAGTTTTTGAGCACGTTAAGGACCCCAAAAGCCCCTGAAACCTTGATTAACAATATAAAAGCAATAGTCAAATCCCCCCTCCCCTCACACACACAGAGACACAGAGAGAGGGAGAGAAAATTCTTCAGAAAATCCACATTCAAACCAAAATATCTCTCTTCCTGTTGGTCGGAGATCGTTAATGTAAATTAGAAAGTTGTCCGTCTTGATGAGAACAATACACATACCAAGTTTTGTTGCTGTTGATAAAACTAACCCCCCCACTTATGACTAAAGGTGGCGCTACTGAGCCCCTCACCACGCCCGTTTCTGAAACTTTGCACATGTCTACGGGCTAATAAATGTGATGTGTCTGTCGAGTTTCATCCAATTTCAAGTATGTTAAGAGTCTCAAAAGCATCAAAAAAGAATATTAAAGTTTGAAGCGTTGCCATGGCAACAGTATTAAAGATATCAAAAATCCTTTCACAGGTCTACATCTGCCGTGTGTTTACATTATACACATAAACTTTGAAGCAAATCGGGTAAAAATAAGAGGGTGATTTCAAAGCATTTTGAAAGGGACACACTTCCTGCTGCCAGTTGGTGGCGCTATAACTTTTACTCACAATAGTCACATCCATGTGATCGGCCTCTTACAACGAACACACTGCTGAAGTTTAATCAAGATCAGTTAATGTATGCAGAAGTTATAACACACTTCCTGTTTCCATTATTCGCCATCAATTCGTGTCCTCGCCACAGCCAAACCGTTCGAGATATCAAAAATCCCCTGGCAATTTTTCATTCTCAATGTCTTGACTTCATGCACACCGAGTTTGGAGGCAATTGGATCAATTCTCTAGGAGGAGTAGATCACATTCCACAGCATGCGTTTCCAAACAACCCATAATAGCCGACTTCCTGTTGGGCTGGCGTAAAAAGTAAAAGTAGGAAAGTTGTTCGGCCCGATGAGATCTATATATGTACCGAGTTTCATATTATTACATGCAAGCGTGTCTGATTTATGGACCAAGTTTTCGGACCCCGTTCAAGGGGGCGCTGTTGAGCCCCCCTGCCACGCCCGGGTACCAGCTTCAGCCCGGCCCTGATGGCCGCGGGTTCTGACCCGTGTGCAAAGTTTCAAGAGTTTTCGAGCACGTTAAGGGTCTCAAAAGTGCCCGAAAGGTTGACAGAAAAATAATAATAATAATAATAATAATAAATAATCCTACCGAAAACAATAGGGCCTTCGCCCTTTCAGGGCTTGGGCCCTAATTAAAGCTGCAAGCAGCGATGAAAGGGCCCTCGCACCCGTGCCATCGTCACTCGTTGGCTTTAGGAAGACAGAGCATGGTTGGGCAATGTGCATTTAAGGAGGTATACAGTATATAGTAGTTGCTAGCATGTTTAGTATGTTTTTAGCATGCTTAGTACACAATAGGTATGTGGTTAGTACTGCATTACTGTGTTAACCAGTTCAGTTTCTGTTGGCAGTAGGTGGGGTTATATATCTGAATATTGCTTTGTAGATGTGTTCAGTGCAGGACTTTTATCAAGTATGTGAAGTTTGGGGCAGATTGGATATTGTATGTTTGAGTTACAGCAAATTCATATTTAATTGTAGTAATAGTATGGTTTAGTACTTATAGTGTTTACTAGTATGTTTTAGCATGTTTCTAGTATGTTGGTAGGATGTTAAGCACCTACTGGCATTTTTTTTATATGTTATTAGGAGTCCACAACAGTGTTTAACATGTCACTTCCTGTTGCCAGCAGGTGGCGCTTTGACTGTAACTGAATATGAGCATTGTCATGTGTTCAAGACAGAACGCTTATCAAAAGTGTGAAGTTTGGCGCAGATTGGACATTGCCTTCTTGAGTAACAACAACATCCTGTTTCATTATATTAGCATGCTTTAGCACTTAGCTTAGTATTGCTAGCATGTTTTAACATGTTTCTAGCATGTTTAGAAGTCAATGGCATTTTTAACATGTTGCTAGAACGGCATCAACGTGTTAAACATGACACTTCCTGTTACCAGTAGGTGGCGCTATTACTATAACTGAATATTCTCATGTAGATGTGTTCAGGCCATGACTCTTATCAAACGTGTGACGTTTGGGGCAGACTGGACATTCCGTGCCTGTGTTTCAGCAAATTCCTATTTAATTGCAGTATTAACATGCTTTAGCACTAAGCTAAGTGTTTGCTAGCATGTATTAACATGTTTCTAGTATGTTGTTAGCATGTTTAGCACATGCTGGAACTTTTTTATATGTTATTAGGAGTCCACAACAGTGTTTAACATGTCACTTCCTGTTGCCAGTAGGTGGCGCTATGACTGTAACTGAATATGAGCATGGTCATGTGTTCAGGACAGAACGCTTATCAAAAGTGTGAAGTTTGGCGCAGATTGGACATTGCCTTCTTGAATAACAACAACATCCTGTTTCATTGAATTAACATGCTTTAGCACTTAGCTAAGTTTTGCTAGCATGTTTTAACATGTTTCTAGCATGTTTAGAAGTCAATGGCATTTTTAACATGTTGCTAGAACGGCATCAACGTGTTAAACATGACACTTCCTGTTACCAGTAGGTGGCGCTATTACTATAACTGAATATTCTCATGTAGATGTGTTCAGGCCATGACTCTTATCAAACGTGTGACGTTTGGGGCAGATTGGACATTCCGTGCCTGAGTTACAGCAAATTCCTATTTAATTGCAGTAATAGCATGCTTTAGCAATTAGCTAAGGGTTTGCTAGCATGTTTTAGCATGTGTCTAGTATGTTGTTAGCATGCTTAGCACTTGCTGGCACTTTTTTATATGTTATCAGGAGTTCACAACAGTGTTAAACATGTCACTTCCTGTTGCCAGCAGGTGGCGCTATGACTGTAACTGAATATGAGCATGGTCATGTGTTCAGGACAGAACGCTTATCAAACGTGTGAAGTTTGGCGCAGATTGGACATTCCATGCCTGAGTTTCAGCAACTTCCTGTTTCATGGCGAAACATCGAAATTTGTCAGGCCGCCGAGGACCCGCCCTTCGACGAAAACTCAAGATCTTCGCAATTTAACGTCGCAAAGGCCTTAAGATTACACTCACCAAATTTGAAGATGATCAGATTAAAACTGTAGGAGGAGTTCGTTAAAGTACGAGGCATGAAAATGGCAAAAACTGCACAAAAATCTGAGAAGAAGTTGAAAATGGCTGACTTCCTGTTGTGTTTAGGGCTACGCTCCAAGAGACTTTTTTGTAGGTATTAGGTCCTTACATGTATGTACCGAATTTCGTAAACGTACGTGGAACATAGCGGGAGGCGCACTCCGTTGAACTTTTATAGGTGGCGCTATCGAGCCATTTTGCCCCGCCCAATTCTGAAACCTATATCAGATGTAAATTTTCGCCAGTTCTGACGCGTGTGCAAAGTTTCGTGAGTTTTCGAGCATGTTTAGGCCCTCAAAAATGGAACGGCATCAACGTGTTAAACATGACACTTCCTGTTACCAGTAGGTGGCGCTATTACTATAACTGAATATTCTCATGTAGATGTGTTCAGGCCATGACTCTTATCAAACGTGTGACGTTTGGGGCAGATTGGACATTCCGTGCCTGAGTTACAGCAAATTCCTATTTAATTGCAGTAATAGCATGCTTTAGCAATTAGCTAAGGGTTTGCTAGCATGTTTTAGCATGTGTCTAGTATGTTGTTAGCATGCTTAGCACTTGCTGGCACTTTTTTATCTGTTATCAGGAGTTCACAACAGTGTTAAACATGTCACTTCCTGTTGCCAGCAGGTGGCGCTATGACTGTAACTGAATATGAGCATGGTCATGTGTTCAGGACAGAACGCTTATCAAACGTGTGAAGTTTGGCGCAGATTGGACATTCCATGCCTGAGTTTCAGCAACTTCCTGTTTCATGGCGAAACATCGAAATTTGTCAGGCCGCCGAGGACCCGCCCTTCGACGAAAACTCAAGATCTTCGCAATTTAACGTCGCAAAGGCCTTAAGATTACACTCACCAAATTTGAAGATGATCAGATTAAAACTGTAGGAGGAGTTCGTTAAAGTACGAGGCATGAAAATGGCAAAAACTGCACAAAAATCTGAGAAGAAGTTGAAAATGGCTGACTTCCTGTTGTGTTTAGGGCTACGCTCCAAGAGACTTTTTTGTAGGTATTAGGTCCTTACATGTATGTACCGAATTTCGTAAACGTACGTGGAACATAGCGGGAGGCGCACTCCGTTGAACTTTTATAGGTGGCGCTATCGAGCCATTTTGCCCCGCCCAATTCTGAAACCTATATCAGATGTAAATTTTCGCCAGTTCTGACGCGTGTGCAAAGTTTTGTGAGTTTTCGAGCATGTTTAGGCCCTCAAAAATGTGATTAAATGCGGAGAATAATAATAATAATAATAATAATAATAAACAGAGCAATTCCAAGAGGGTCCTCACACCATCGGTGCTCGGGCCCTAATAAAATATATATATATATATATACATATATATATATATATATATATATATATATATATATATATATATATATATATATATATAATAAAGACGGGAAATTTTACTTGTCTTACCTTATTCTGATTTTATGATACACTCAAAATATTCCACAACAAATCCTTTAAATTTAATGTAAAAATAAAAACGAAAGTAAGCCGTGTTGGTCTCACGTAACCCTCTCATTAGAATCAAAATGTTTCAATATTTGCGATGTATTTGGATGCTAAACTATTCTTTATTATAGGCTTTGTACTTCACTCGTGTTCCAATATCGATGGAAAAAATCATCCTCTTCACACGCGCAAAAATGTGCTTGGAAACATCACAGTGGAGCTCTGCGTACTGTGAATGGTACAAATTGTACTACTGACTATTTAAACAGAGCAGTGTAATTCGTATATGTTATGTTGACTATTTTTATTATTATATTGTATTAGGGCTATAATGAACAGGCTGCGATGTCAAGATTGCAATTCTGGAATGTGTGTGTGTGTGTGTGTGTGACGTGGTTGCGGTTGAACAGTGGACACATAAAAACATAAATAAAATGTATTAGTTTATTCCTACTTCCATAGGAATACATTGAAAATGCTCGCTCTACTCCGCACCATTATCAATGTCTGTGCGGACATCTTATTTTCGCTTTTAAGTTAGCGATTTAAAAGCCCTCAGCGGTGTCACACGTCGATTAACCGGTGGGAAAATGTTATCACAGTCACATCCCTAATATATAAATACAATAGGCCTACCTGAAAGAGAATTTTACTTGCCCGACCAGAGTATAGCCTGATTAGAACGTCAATAACAAAACAAATTACATGGGAATCACTAAAATGAGAGATTATTCTAATTTCATTACATTCATTTTAAGTTGCAATCAGCAGTTAATAATAAATGTCTTACTGATCAATGGTAACAAGGTTGCCCTGCTGAGGCTCATGCAGCTTCTCCAGGAGAATTGTAAACAAATGAGCGCAGCACACAAAAAAGCAACCCAGTTAACAACATACTGACTATAAAAATGACAAATATGGAGTTTTTATATATTTTATAACATATAAGCAACCTCACTTGACGAGTAGGCTACTATTTCCTGAATACAATCACGATTGAAACTGTGACATTGATTTCATACAACAGGTTAATAAACAGTTACAATTAAGTCACTTACATTTTAGATGCAATATTGACTGTTTTTGTTCTGTTTCAGCAGCAAAAATAGTTAAACAAAGATCACAGCAGAACCATCGCGCATCTCACAGCAACTTGTTTTCTCATTACTGAATGATTCAGCATTTTGAAACGAATCGGTTGACTCAAAGATTCAATGGTCAATCCATAAACATCTGTCTCAATCATGAATGACTCAGTCATTCGAACGAATCGTTTGAACGAATGAATCAATGACTCGCTCATTAAGATGGTCGCCTGGCGACACCTAATGGCGGTTTAGTGTTTAAAAGTATCATTCTTTCCAACGTGCACCATTATCAATGTCAGTGCGGACGTCCGTTTTTTACTTTCACTTTTATATTAGCGATTTAAAAGCACCCGCTCGTGTCACACGTCGATTAACCGATGGGAAAATATCCTCACAGTCATACCTAATACATTTATATTTAAATACAATAGGCCTACCTAGTAAAACGTTTTAGATACTATTTTGATTTCCTTTTGGACACAAGAGGGCAGTATAGCCCTATGTTTGCTTTTTTGTTGAACCAAATAGCACTAAATAGCCTGTTTTTAACTTTTTCATACTCCTTGAATAGCAAAAACAGAATAAAATGGGTTTAGTTCTAATATTTGTATAATTTTATATAAAAATAAATGGTGTATAATTAAATTTTTAGAAGTTATGAGATGTTTCCTGCTTCCTTTTTGACATTAATTTAATCCCTCGCCATAGCAAAACCGTTTGAGATATTCAATATCCGTTTAAAATTTAGCATCATTAATATATTTGTATCATGTTGAAAAAGTTTGGTGGGAATAAAATAAATAGTTTAAGAGGAGTGGCTAAAAATTCAGAGGCTGATTTTGCAAAAAAAATCCACATTCAGACCAAAATATCTGACTTCCTGATGGCCGGAGCTAATGACTGTAAATTAGAAAGTTGTCTGGCTTGATGAGTACAATATACAAACAATTTTTTTTTTACTGTAGTTAAAACTAACCCGCCCACTTTTGTCAAAAGCATGTTGAAAGTGACACACTTCCTGCTGCCAGTTGGTGGCGCTATAACTTTGACTCACAATAGTTACATCCATCTGATCGGCCTCTTACCACGAACACACTGCTGAAGTTTCATCAAGATCAGTTAATGTATGCAGAAGTTATTCCACTTCGTGTTTCTCTTTTCTCGCCATAAATTCGTTTCCTTGCCACGGCCAAACCGTTCGAGATATCAAAAATCCGTCAATTTAGAATCCTCAATGTCTTGACTTCATGCACACCGAGTTTGGTGGGGATTGGATGAATTCTCTAGGAGGAGTACTTCGCATTCCACAGCAAGCGTTTTCCAAACAACCCATAATAGCCGACTTCCTGTTGGGCTGGCGTAAAACTTAGAGCACGAAAGTTGTTCGGCCCGATGATATCTATATGTGTACTGAGTTTCAAATTAATTAATGCAAGCGTGTTTGATCTATGGACCAAGTTTTGGGACCCCGTTCAAGGGGGCGCTGTTGAGCCCCCCTGCCACGCCCGGGTACCAGCTTCAACCCGTCCCTGATGGCCGCGGGTTCTGACCTGTGTGCAAAGTTTCAAGAGTTTTCGAGCACGTTAAGGGTCTCAAAAGTGCCCGAAAGGTTGACAGAAAAATAAGAATAAGAATAAATATAGCTGCGAGCAGGCAACAGTATTAAAGATATCAAAAATCCTTTCACAGGTCTACATCTGCTGTGTGTTAACATTATACACATAAACTTTGAAGCAAATCGGGTAAAAATAAGAGGGTGATTTCAAAGCATTTTGAAAGGGACACACTTCCTGCTGCCAGTTGGTGGCGCTATAACTTTGACTCACAATAGTCACATCCATGTGATTGGCCTCTTACAACGAACACACTGCTGAAGTTTAATCAAGATCAGTTAATGTATGCAGAAGTTATAACACACTTCCTGTTTCCATTATTCGCCATCAATTCGTGTCCTCGCCACGGCCAAACCGTTCGAGATATCAAAAATCTGTCCGCAATTTAGCATCCTCAATGTCTTGACTTCATGCTGACTGAGTTTGGAGGCGAATGGATGAATTCCCTAGGAGGAGTACATTAAATTCCACAGCATGCGTTTCCAAACAACCCATAATAGCCGACTTCCTGTTGGGCTGGCGTAAAAAGTAAAAGTACGAAAGTTGTTCGGCCCGATGAGATCTATATGTGTACCGAGTTTCATATTATTACATGCAAGCGAGTCTGATGTATGGACCAAGTTTTCGGACCCCGTTCAAGGGGGCGCTGTTGAGCCCCCCTGCCACGCCCTGGTACCAGCTTCAGCCCGGCCCTGATGGCCGCGGGTTCTGACCTGTGTGCAAAGTTTCAAGAGTTTTCGAGCACGTTAAGGGTCTCAAAAGTGCCCGAAAGGTTGACAGAAAAATAAGAATAAGAATAAATATAGCTGCGAGCAGCGATTGCGGGCCCAAGCCGGTGGCACCGCAACCCCGGTGCCTTTAGTTACCTAAAGGCACCGGGGGTGGCGGTGCCGCCGGCTTTGGCCCTCCATCGCTGCTCGCAGCTATATTTATATATATATATATATATATATATATATATATATATATATATATATATATATATATATGTGCGCGCATCTCACGGCAACTTGTTTTCTCATTACTGAATGATTCAGCATTTTGAACGAATCGGTTGACTCAAAGATTCAATGATCAATCCATAAACATCTGTCTCAATCATGAATGACTCAGTCATTCGAACGAATCGTTTGAATGAATGAATCAATGACTCGCTCATTAAGACGGTCGCCTGGCGACACCTAATGGCGGTTTAGTGTTATGTTTAAAAGTATCATTCTTTCCAACGTGTGTGCACCATTATCAATGTCCGTGCGGACGTCCGAATTTTACTTTCACTTTTATATTAGCGATTTAAAAGCACCCGCTCGTGTCACACGTCGATTAACCGATGGGAAAATATCCTCACAGTCATACCTAATACATTTATATTTAAATACAATAGGCCTACCTAGTAAAACGTTTTGTATACTATTTTGATTTCCTTTTGGACACAAGAGGGCAGTATAGCCCTATGTTTGCTTTTTTGTTGAACCAAATAGCACTAAATAGCCTGTTTTTAACTTTTTCATACTCCTTGAATAGCAAAAACAGAATAAAATGGGTTTAGTTCTAATATTTGTATAATTTTATATAAAAATAAATGGTGTATAATTACATTTTTAGAAGTTATGAGATGTTTCCTGCTTCCTTTTTGACATTAATTTAATCCCTCGCCATAGCAAAACCGTTTGAGATATTCAATATCCGTTTACAATTTAGCATCATTAATATATTTTTATCATGTTGAAAAAGTTTGGTAGGAATAAAATAAATAGTTTAAGAGGAGTGGCTAAAAATTCAGAGGCTGATTTAGCAAAAAAAATCCACATTCAGACCAAAATATCTGACTTCCTGATGGCCGGAGCTAATGAATGTAAATTAGAAAGTTGTCCGGCTTGATGAGTACAATATACAAACTTTTTTTTTTTTACTGTAGTTAAAACTAACCTGCCCACTTTTGTCAAAAGCATGTTGAAAGTGACACACTTCCTGCTGCCAGTTGGTGGCGCTATAACTTTGACTCACAATAGTTACATCCATCTGATCGGCCTCTTACCACGAACACACTGCTGAAGTTTCATCAAGATCAGTTAATGTTTGCAGAAGTTATTCCACTTCGTGTTTCTCTTTTCTCGCCATAAATTCGTTTTTTCGCCACGGCCAAACCGTTCGAGATATCAAAAATCCGTCCGCAATTTAGAATCCTCAATGTCTTGACTTCATGCACACCGAGTTTGGTGGGGATTGGATGAATTCTCTAGGAGGAGTACTTCGCATTCCACAGCAAGCGTTTTCCAAATAACCCATAATAGCCGACTTCCTGTTGGGCTGGCATAAAACTTGACCGGGGGAAAGTTGTTCGGCCCGATGATATCTATATGTGTACCGAGTTTCAAATTAATTCATGCAAGCGTGTTTGATCTATGGACCAAGTTTTGGGACCCCGTTCAAGGGGGCGCTGTTGAGCCCCCCTGCCACGCCCGGGTACCAGCTTCAACCCGTCCCTGATGGCAGGGGGTTCCGACTTGTATGTAAAGTTTCAAGAGTTTTTGAGCACGTTAAGGACCCCAAAAGCCCCTGAAACCTTGATTAACAATATAAAAGCAATAGTCAAATCCCCCCTCCCCTCACACACACAGAGACACAGAGAGAGGGAGAGAAAATTCTTCAGAAAATCCACATTCAAACCAAAATATCTCTCTTCCTGTTGGTCGGAGATCGTTAATGTAAATTAGAAAGTTGTCCGTCTTGATGAGAACAATACACATACCAAGTTTTGTTGCTGTTGATAAAACTAACACCCCCACTTATGACTAAAGGTGGCGCTACTGAGCCCCTCACCACGCCCGTTTCTGAAACTTTGCACATGTCTACGGGCTAATAAATGTGATGTGTCTGTCGAGTTTCATCCAATTTCAAGTATGTTAAGAGTCTCAAAAGTATCAAAAAAGAATATTAAAGTTTGAAGCGTTGCCATGGCAACAGTATTAAAGATATCAAAAATCCTTTCACAGGTCTACATCTGCCGTGTGTTAACATTATACACATAAACTTTGAAGCAAATCGGGTAAAAATAAGAGGGTGATTTCAAAGCATTTTGAAAGGGACACACTTCCTGCTGCCAGTTGGTGGCGCTATAACTTTGACTCACAATAGTCACATCCATGTGATTGGCCTCTTACAACGAACACACTGCTGAAGTTTAATCAAGATCAGTTAATGTATGCAGAAGTTATAACACACTTCCTGTTTCCATTATTCGCCATCAATTCGTGTCCTCGCCACGGCCAAACCGTTCGAGATATCAAAAATCTGTCCGCAATTTAGCATCCTCAATGTCTTGACTTCATGCTGACTGAGTTTGGAGGCGAATGGATGAATTCCCTAGGAGGAGTACATTAAATTCCACAGCATGCGTTTCCAAACAACCCATAATAGCCGACTTCCTGTTGGGCTGGCGTAAAAAGTAAAAGTACGAAAGTTGTTCGGCCCGATGAGATCTATATATGTACCGAGTTTCATATTATTACATGCAAGCGTGTCTGATTTATGGACCAAGTTTTTGGACCCCGTTCAAGGGGGCGCTGTTGAGCCCCCCTGCCACGCCCGGGTACCAGATTCAGTCCAGATTCATATATATAACAACAAAAACAAAAACAAAATATATATATATATATATATATATATATTTTTTTAAGTGTGTTTATATATATATATATATATATATATATATATATATTTTGTTATATATATATATATATATATATATATAAAATTTTTTGGATGCTAAACATTTGTTTATTATAGGCTTTGTACTTCACTCACGTTCCACTATTGAAGGGAAAATTATCCTCTTCACATGCGCAAATATGTGCTTGGAAACATCACAGTTTAGCGGTGATTACTGTGTTTAAATAGTCAGTACAATTCATACTATTCAGAGCAGTGTAATTTTTATATGTTAGGTTGACTATTTTATTATTATATTTTATAAAGGCTATAATGAACAGACTGCGATATCAAGATTGCAATGCGCTCGCTCTGCACCATTATCAATGTCCGTGCGGACGAACATATTTTACTTTCGTTTTTAAGTTACCGATTCAAAAGCCCCCAGCGATGTCACACATCGATTAACCGGTGGGAAAATTTTCCCACAGTCACATCCCTAATATATTTATATATAAATACAATAGGCCAACCTGAAAGAGAATTTTACTTGCCCGACCAGAGTAGCCTGATTAGAACGTCAATGACAAAAAAATAACTTGGGAATCACTAAAACGAGAGATTATTCTAATTTTATTACATTCATTTTAAGTTGCAATCAACAGTTGTTAATAAATGGATTACCAGTAATCAGTTGATCAATGGTAACAAGGTTGCGCTGCTGAGGCTCATGCAGCTTCTCCAGGAGAAATGTAAACAAATGAGATCAGCACACAAAAAACAAACTCAGTTAACAACTTACTGACTATAAAAATTATAAATATGGAGTTTTGATATATTTTATAACAGTTAAGCAACCTCACTTGACGAGAAGGCTGTTTCCTGAATACAATCACGATTGAAACTGTGACATTGATTTCATACAACAGGTTAAAAAACAGTTACAATCAAGTCACTTACATTTTAGATGCAATATTGACTGTTTTTGTTCTGTTTCAGCAGCGAAAATAGCTAAACAAAAAGATCACAGCAGAATCATCACGCGCATCTCTCAGCAATGTGTTTTCTCATTTCTGAATGATTCAGCATTTTGAACGAATCGGTTGACTCAAAGATTGAATGATCAATCCATAAACATATGTCTTAATCATGAATGACTCAGTCATTCAAACGAATCGTTTGAACGAATGAATCAATGACTCACTCATTAAGACGGTCGCCTGGCGACACTTATGGCTCGTTTCCACTGAGCAGTACAGTACGGTACGGTACAGTACGGTATGGTTCGGGTCTGTTAACCATGATCTGGCTAGCGTTTCCACTGCCAACAGTACCCTTACTTGATGGGCGTGGTGTTTCGATCGACGTCATTTTCGCGCGAAGAAGAACATAGTAAACTACAATGGATGACATATACAGCAGATCTTGTTCTTGCTCCTCGACATGTTTGTCACAAGAAGACAAGCGCCGACATTAGGCTTTTCTCAATATTAAGTACGCAAAGTTTGTACTTGCCATGTGCGACTCCTACATGCAAATGGTACAGCGCGTTCTTAAAAGGTCACTCAGCTCGCTCTGCTACTCCGGTTATCTCTGTTACTCTGTATGTACATTTTAAGCAACAATAAAACGAAATATGTTATAAAACACTACTCTGCCTCTTTTCGTTTTCATTTAAATAAATTAAACATTATAGGGACACAAATGTGGTTCATGCACAACGCATATTGACTGCACGTTATACGTTATTCTATTTAACGTTATAACAAAACGAAATTTAAAACACAACCCTAACGTTACCTCTTTTCGTTTAAATAATAAAAAAAATTACACATATTACAGGCAATATATGCATTTGTACAAATGTTGCAATAAACATCAGTGATAATCTTGTAATAAGAAAATGACAAGAAACCATATTTCTTTTTGTAAAATTTCAGTTTTATCAATAATAGCCAATATAAAAGTTTAAGTAAAAGGTACAAGAAGCTATACAATAAGAAATAAAGCAAACAATTCAGTCAAATGTCCAAATGCTGCGCTCTAGTCTAACATTACAACAGTAAAGTTAAATACAAATAGCCTATAATATGAAACTAAACTTAGCCCTCGGCCAAAACGATTGACAGGGAACGAATTATATATTCACGAGACCAAAGATCGCCCGTTAGGTCTACACAAGACGAATTATATCTCATGTTTAACCACTACCGTCGGAGTCATCGGCGAACGTCAGAAGAACTAACTTAGCCTAGGAAAGGCTCATCCAGCCGGGAAACATGAGCGCCGAGCGCCCGCTGATCGCATGGATCTCACAACCGGGGAAAAACAAATCATCTTTATAAATAAACCACAGATTTGAGCTTTAAACAACTACATTCTCGCCTGAAAAACTCTTAAAATTACATTTCGTGACACAGTAACAGTAGTATTATATTAAACTGTATATTAAAAAATGGCGCTTCTTATGTTGTCATTCCCCTCGTAGCACGCGCAAGTGACGATTCTCTGTCAACCAATCAACGTCCTGCAGTGAGTCTAGCTCCACCTTTTAGTACCGTACCACTGTGCTAGGTACCCCAACGGAAGGGTACCCAAAAAGTGGTACGGTACGGTTCGGCTTTTTGGTACCATTCTCAACTTTTGGCAGTGGAAACGCAAATAAAAGGGTACCGACCCGTACCGTACCGTACTGTACCGCTCGGTGGAAACGCGCCATTAATGGTGGTTTAGTGTTATGTTTAAAAGTATCATTCTTTCCAACGTGTGTGTGATTTGTGTGTGCAACATTATCAATGTCCGTGCGGACGTCCGTATTTTTCTTTCACATT
The DNA here is from genome assembly GCF_965113295.1 of Leuciscus leuciscus. Taxonomy (NCBI): domain Eukaryota; kingdom Metazoa; phylum Chordata; class Actinopteri; order Cypriniformes; family Leuciscidae; genus Leuciscus; species Leuciscus leuciscus. Next base: position 13,864,872 of record NC_138729.1, read on the forward strand.
TATATTAGCAATTTAAAAGCACCCGCTCGTGTCACACGTCGATTAACCGGTGGGAAAATATCCTCAGACACATACCTAATAAATGTATATTTAAATACAATATTGGCCTACCTAGTAAAAAGTTGTATATACTATTTTGATGTCCTTTTGGACACAAGAGGGCAGAATAGCCCTATGCATGACTTTTTTTTTTTTTTTTACTTTACTGTTTTTAATTTTAGAATAAAATTAGAATAAAATTCTTTTTAAAAACAGAAAAAAATGGGTTTAGTTGTAATATTTGTATACTTTTATATA